>NW_027553326.1:0-41089 GCF_045843805.1 Urocitellus parryii
TTTGATTTAGCGTTCCAACTACATGTATCCATATAGGAGAAAACAGAGTGAAACCTAAACATGAAAACGGTTACTGCCAAGGTACGGTTTAACCTAAAAGAGCGAAATTAGGTGAGCAAAGTGGGATTGCTGTACTGATCATTACCTGCATGTATCATCAAGTTTGGGTGAAAAAATATTTGCTGAGATTTCAGGAAACTCGTAGTTTTTTGGAAGCTTGGCAACCCTTTTAAATGAAAGTGATTCTCGTCAGACTCTGCTTGGGATTACTTTAATAGGACACAAACCATACCGAAAGAATTTGGAACTTCATTATTGTGCCAAGTTTCAAAGAGCTAGCACAAACCGTGTTTGATTTAGAGTTCCAACTACATGTATCTATATAGGAGAAAACAGCGTGAAACCTAAACATGAAAACGGTTACTGCAAAGGAACGGTTTAACCTAGAAGAACGAAATTTTGTCAGCCAAGTGGGATTGGTGTACTGATAATTACCTGCAAGTATCAAAAGACTGGGTGAAAAAATGTTTGCTGAGATTTCAGGAAACTCATAGTTTTTTGGAAGCTTGGCAATCCCTATCAATCAAAGTGGTTCTCGTCAGTCTCTGCTTGGGATTACTTTAATAGGACACAAACTATACCGATAGAATTTGGAACTTCATTATTGTGCCAAGTTTCAAAGAGCTAGCACAAACCGTGTTTGATTTAGAGTTCCAAATACATGTATCCATATAGGAGAAAACAGAATGAAACCTAAACATGAAAACGGTTACTGCAGAGGAACCGTTTAACCTAGAAGAACGAAATTTGGAGAGCCAAGTCGGATTGGTGTAGTTATGATTAAATGGAAGTATCAAAAGACTGGGTGAAAAAATGTTTGCTGAGATTTCAGGAAACGCGTAGTTTTTTGGAAGCTTGGCAACCCTTTTCAATGAAAGTGATTCTCGTCAGTCTCTGCTTGGGGCTACTTCAATAGGACACACACCATAGCGATAGAACTTGGAACTACATTATTGTGCCAAGATTCAAATAGCTAGCACAAACCGTGTTTGATTTAGAGTTCCAACTACATGTATCCATATAGGAGAAAACAGAGTGAAACCTAAACATGAAAACGGTTACTGCAAAGGAACGGTTTAACCTAGAAGAACGAAATTTGGTGAGCCAAGTGGGATTGGTGTACTAATCAGTAAATGGAAGTAACATCCAGATAGGATGAAAAATTTTGGTGAGATTGCAGGAAATTCGTAGTTTTTTGGAAGCTTGGAAACCCCTTTTAATTGAAGTGATTTACCTCAGTCTCTGCATGGGTCTCCTTCAATAGGACACAAACCATAGCGATAGAACTTGGAACTACATGATTGTGGCAAGTTTCAAAGAGCTGGCACAAACCGTGTTTGATTTAGAGTTTCAACTACATGTATCCATATAGAAGAAAACAGAGTGAAACCTAAACATGAAAACGGTTACACCAAAGGAACGGTTTAACCTAAAAGAACGAAATTTGGTGAGCCAAGTGGGATTGGTGTACTGATCATTAAATGGAAGTATCATCAAGATAGGGTGAAAAATATTTGCTGAGATTTCAGGAAACTCATAGTTTTTTGGAAGCTTGGTAACCCCTTTCAATGAAAGTGATTCTCGTCAATCTCTGCTTGGGGCTACTTCAATAGCACACAAACCATAGCGATAGAACTTGGAACTACATGATTGTGTCAAGTTTCAAAGAGCTGGCACAAACCGTGTTTGATTTAGTGTTCCAACTACATGTATCCATATAGGAGAAAACAGAGTGAAACCTAAACATGAAAACGGTTACTGCAAAGGAACGGTTTAACCTAGAAGTACGAAATTTGGAGAGCCAAGTCGGATTGGTGTACTGATCATTACCTGCAAGTATCATCAAGATTGGGTAAAAAAATGTTTGCCGAGAATGCAGGAAACTCGTAGTTTTTGGAAGCTTGGCAACCCCTTTCAATGAAAGTGATTCTCGCCAGTCTCTCCTTGGGGCTACTTCAATAGCACACAAACCATAGCCATAGAACTTGGAACTTCATTATTGTGCCAAGATTCAAAGACCTAGTACAAACCGTGTTTGATTTAGAGTTCCAACTACATGTATCCATATAGGAGAAAACAGAGTGCAACCTAAACATGAAAACGCTTACTGCAAAGGAACGGTTTAACCTAGAAGAACGAAATTTGTAGAGCCAAGTGGGATTGGTGTACTGATTATTACCTGCAAGTATCAAAAGATTGGGTGAAAAAATGTTTGCTGAGATTTCCGGAAAATCGTAGTTTTTTGGAAGCTTGGCAACCCCTTTCAATGAAAGTGATTCTCGTCAGTCTCTGCTTGGGGCTACTTCAATAGGACACACACCATAGCGATAGAACTTGGAACTACATTATTGTGCCAAGATTCAAATAGCTAGCACAAACCGTGTTTGATTTAGAGTTCCAACTACATATATCCATATAGGAGAAAACAGAGTGAAACCTAAACATGAAAACGGTTACTGCAAAGGAACGGTTTAACCTAGAAGAACGAAATTTGGTGAGCCAAGTGGGATTGGTGTACTAATCAGTAAATGGAAGTAACATCCAGATAGGATGAAAAATTTTGGTGAGATTGCAGGAAATTCGTAGTTTTTTGGAAGCGTGGAAACCCCTTTTAATTGAAGTGATTTACCTCAGTCTCTGCTTGGGTCTCCTTCAATAGGACACAAACCAAAGCGATAGAACTTGGAACTACATGATTGTGGCAAGTTTCAAAGAGCTGGCACAAACCGTGTTTGATTTATAGTTTCAACTACATGTATCCATATAGAAGAAAACAGAGTGAAACCTAAACATGAAAACGGTTACACCAAAGGAACGGTTTAACCTAAAAGAACGAAATTTGGTGAGCCAAGTGGGATTGGTGTACTGATCATTAAATGGAAGTATCATCAAGATAGGGTGAAAAATATTTGCTGAGATTTCAGGAAACTCATAGTTTTTTGGAAGCTTGGTAACCCCTTTCAATGAAAGTGATTCTCGTCAATCTCTGCTTGGGGCTACTTCAATAGCACACAAACCATAGCGATAGAACTTGGAACTACATGATTGTGTCAAGTTTCAAAGAGCTGGCACAAACCGTGTTTGATTTAGTGTTCCAACTACATGTATCCATATAGGAGAAAACAGAGTGAAACCTAAACATGAAAACGGTTACTGCAAAGGAACGGTTTAACCTAGAAGTACGAAATTTGGAGAGCCAAGTCGGATTGGTGTAGTTATGATTAAATGGAAGTATCAAAAGATTGGGTGAAAAAATGTTTGCTGAGATTTCAGGAAACTCGTAGTTTTTTAGAAGCTTGGCAACCCCTTTCAATGAAAGTGATTCTCCTCAGTCTCTGCTTGGGGCTACTTCAATAGCACACAAACCATAGCGATAGAACTTGGAACTACATTATTCTGCCAAGTTTCAAAAAGCTGGCACAAACCGTGTTTGATTTAGAGTTTCTACTACATGTATCCATATAGGAGAAAACAGAGTGAAAAGTAAACATGAAAACAGTTACTCCAAAGGAACGGTTTAACCTAGAAGAACGAAATTTGGTGATCCAAGTGGGATTGGTGTACTGATCATTACCTGCATGTATCATCAAGTTTGGGTGAAAAAATATTTGCTGAGATTTCAGGAAACTCGTAGTTTTTTGGAAGCTTGGCAACCCTTTTAAATGAAAGTGATTCTCGTCAGACTCTGCTTGGGATTACTTTAATAGGACACAAACCATACCGAAAGAATTTGGAAATTCATTATTGTGCCAAGTTTCAAAGAGCTAGCACAAACCGTGTTTGATTTAGAGTTCCAACTACATGTATCTATATAGGAGAAAACAGCGTGAAACCTAAACATGAAAACGGTTACTGCAAAGGAACGGTTTAACCTAGAAGAACGAAATTTTGTCAGCCAAGTGGGATTGGTGTACTGATAATTACCTGCAAGTATCAAAAGACTGGGTGAAAAAATGTTTGCTGAGATTTCAGGAAACTCATAGTTTTTTGGAAGCTTGGCAATCCCTATCAATCAAAGTGATTCTCGTCAGTCTCTGCTTGGGATTACTTTAATAGGACACAAACTATACCGATAGAATTTGGAACTTCATTATTGTGCCAAGTTTCAAAGAGCTAGCACAAACCGTGTTTGATTTAGAGTTCCAAATACATGTATCCATATAGGAGAAAACAGAATGAAACCTAAACATGAAAACGGTTACTGCAGAGGAACCGTTTAACCTAGAAGAACGAAATTTGGAGAGCCAAGTCGGATTGGTGTAGTTATGATTAAATGGAAGTATCAAAAGACTGGGTGAAAAAATGTTTGCTGAGATTTCAGGAAACGCGTAGTTTTTTGGAAGCTTGGCAACCCTTTTCAATGAAAGTGATTCTCGTCAGTCTCTGCTTGGGGCTACTTCAATAGGACACACACCATAGCGATAGAACTTGGAACTACATTATTGTGCCAAGATTCAAATAGCTAGCACAAACCGTGTTTGATTTAGAGTTCCAACTACATGTATCCATATAGGAGAAAACAGAGTGAAACCTAAACATGAAAACGGTTACTGCAAAGGAACGGTTTAACCTAGAAGAACGAAATTTGGTGAGCCAAGTGGGATTGGTGTACTAATCAGTAAATGGAAGTAACATCCAGATAGGATGAAAAATTTTGGTGAGACTGCAGGAAATTAGTAGTTTTTTGGAAGCTTGGAAACCCCTTTTAATTGAAGTGATTTACCTCAGTCTCTGCATGGGTCTCCTTCAATAGGACACAAACCATAGCGATAGAACTTGGAACTACATGATTGTGGCAAGTTTCAAAGAGCTGGCACAAACCGTGTTTGATTTAGAGTTTCAACTACATGTATCCATATAGAAGAAAACAGAGTGAAACCTAAACATGAAAACGGTTACACCAAAGGAACGGTTTAACCTAAAAGAACGAAATTTGGTGAGCCAAGTGGGATTGGTGTACTGATCATTAAATGGAAGTATCATCAAGATAGGGTGAAAAATATTTGCTGAGATTTCAGGAAACTCATAGTTTTTTGGAAGCTTGGTAACCCCTTTCAATGAAAGTGATTCTCGTCAATCTCTGCTTGGGGCTACTTCAATAGCACACAAACCATAGCGATAGAACTTGGAACTACATGATTGTGTCAAGTTTCAAAGAGCTGGCACAAACCGTGTTTGATTTAGTGTTCCAACTACATGTATCCATATAGGAGAAAACAGAGTGAAACCTAAACATGAAAACGGTTACTGCAAAGGAACGGTTTAACCTAGAAGTACGAAATTTGGAGAGCCAAGTCGGATTGGTGTAGTTATGATTAAATGGAAGTATCAAAAGATTGGGTGAAAAAATGTTTGCTGAGATTTCAGGAAACTCGTAGTTTTTTGGAAGCTTGGCAACCCCTTTCAATGAAAGTGATTCTCCTCAGTCTCTGCTTTTGGCTACTTCAATAGCACACAAACCATAGCGATAGAACTTGGAACTACATTATTCTGCCAAGTTTCAAAAAGCTGGCACAAACCGTGTTTGATTTAGAGTTTCTACTACATGTATCCATATAGGAGAAAACAGAGTGAAAAGTAAACATGAAAACAGTTACTCCAAAGGAACGGTTTAACCTAGAAGAACGAAATTTGGTGATCCAAGTGGGATTGGTGTACTGATCATTACCTGCATGTATCATCAAGTTTGGGTGAAAAAATATTTGCTGAGATTTCAGGAAACTCGTAGTTTTTTGGAAGCTTGGCAACCCTTTTAAATGAAAGTGATTCTCGTCAGACTCTGCTTGGGATTACTTTAATAGGACACAAACCATACCGAAAGAATTTGGAACTTCATTATTGTGCCAAGTTTCAAAGAGCTAGCACAAACCGTGTTTGATTTAGAGTTCCAACTACATGTATCTATATAGGAGAAAACAGCGTGAAACCTAAACATGAAAACGGTTACTGCAAAGGAACGGTTTAACCTAGAAGAACGAAATTTTGTCAGGCAAGTGGGATTGGTGTACTGATAATTACCTGCAAGGATCAAAAGACTGGGTGAAAAAATGTTTGCTGAGATTTCAGGAAACTCATAGTTTTTTGGAAGCTTGGCAATCCCTATCAATCAAAGTGATTCTCGTCAGTCTCTGCTTGGGATTACTTTAATAGGACACAAACTATACCGATAGAATTTGGAACTTCATTATTGTGCCAAGTTTCAAAGAGCTAGCACAAACCGTGTTTGATTTAGAGTTCCAAATACATGTATCCATATAGGAGAAAACAGAATGAAACCTAAACATGAAAACGGTTACTGCAGAGGAACCGTTTAACCTAGAAGAACGAAATTTGGAGAGCCAAGTCGGATTGGTGTAGTTATGATTAAATGGAAGTATCAAAAGACTGGGTGAAAAAATGTTTGCTGAGATTTCAGGAAACGCGTAGTTTTTTGGAAGCTTGGCAACCCTTTTCAATGAAAGTGATTCTCGTCAGTCTCTGCTTGGGGCTACTTCAATAGGACACACACCATAGCGATAGAACTTGGAACTACATTATTGTGCCAAGATTCAAATAGCTAGCACAAACCGTGTTTGATTTAGAGTTCCAACTACATGTATCCATATAGGAGAAAACAGAGTGAAACCTAAACATGAAAACGGTTACTGCAAAGGAACGGTTTAACCTAGAAGAACGAAATTTGGTGAGCCAAGTGGGATTGGTGTACTAATCAGTAAATGGAAGTAACATCCAGATAGGATGAAAAATTTTGGTGAGATTGCAGGAAATTCGTAGTTTTTTGGAAGCTTGGAAACCCCTTTTAATTGAAGTGATTTACCTCAGTCTCTGCATGGGTCTCCTTCAATAGGACACAAACCATAGCGATAGAACTTGGAACTACATGATTGTGGCAAGTTTCAAAGAGCTGGCACAAACCGTGTTTGATTTAGAGTTTCAACTACATGTATCCATATAGAAGAAAACAGAGTGAAACCTAAACATGAAAACGGTTACACCAAAGGAACGGTTTGACCTAGAAGAACGGAATTTGGTGAGCCAAGTGGGATTGGTGTACTGATCATTACTTGCAAGTATCATCAAGATTGGGTGAAAAAAAGTTTGCTGAGATTTCAGGAAACTCGTACATTTTGGGAAGCTTGGCAACACCTTTCAATGAAATTTATTCTCGTCAGTCTCTGCTTGGGGTTCCTTCAATAGGACACAAACCATAGCGACAGAACTTGGAACTACATTACTGTGCCAAGTTTCAAATAGCTAGCACAAACCGTGTTTGATTTAGAGTTCCAACTACATGTATCCATATAGGAGAAAACAGAGTGAAACCTAAACATGAAAACTTTTACTGCAAAGGAACGGTTTAACCTAGAAGAACGAAATTTGGTGAGCCAAGTGGGATTGGTGTACTGATCATTAAATCGAAGTATCATCAAGATTGGGTGAAAAAATGTTTGCTGAGATTTCATGAAACTCGTAGTTTTTTGGAAGCTTGGCAACCCCTTTCAATGAAAGTGATTCTCGTCAGTCTCTGCTTGGGGCTACTTCAATAGTGCAGAAACCAAAGCGATAGAACTTGGAGCTTCATTATTGTGAAAAGTTTCAAAGAGCTAGTACAAACCGTGTTTGATTTAGAGTTCCAACTACATGTATCCATATAGGAGAAAACAGAGTGAAACCTAAACATGAAAACTTTTACTGCAAAGGAACGGTTTAACCTAGAAGAACGAAATTTGGTGAGCCAAGTGGGATTGGTGTACTGATCATTACCTGCAAGTATCAAAAGATTGCGTGAAAAAATGTTTGCTGAGATTTCATGAAACTCGTAGTTTTTTGGAAGCTTGGCAACCCCTTTCAATGAAAGTGATTCTCGTCAGTCTCTGCTTGGGGCTACTTCAATAGTGCACAAACCAAAGCGATAGAACTTGGAACTTCATTATTGTGAAAAGTTTCAAAGAGCTAGTACAAACCGTGTTTGATTTAGAGTTCCAACTACATGTATCCATATAGGAGAAAACTGAGTGAAACCTAAACATGAAAACGGTTACTGCAAAGGAACGGTTTAACCTAGAAGAACAAAATTTGAAGAGCCAAGTGGGATTGGTGTAGTGATCATTACCTGCAAGTATCAAAAGATTGGGTGAAAAAATGTTTGCTGAGATTTCCGGAAACTCATAGTTTTTTGGAAGCTTGGCAGTCCCTTTCAATGAAAGTGATTCTCGTCAGTCTCTTTGGGGCTCCTTCAATAGGACACAAACAATAGCGATAGAACTTGGAAATATATTATTGTGCCAAGTTTCAAAGAGCAAGCACAAACCGTGTTTGATTTAGAGTTCCAACTACATGTATCCATATAGGAGAAAACAGAGTGAAACCTAAACATGAAAACGGTTACTGCAGAGGAACGGTTTAACCTAGAAGAACGAAATTTGGAGAGCCAAGTGGGATTGGCGTACTGTTCATTAAATGGAAGTATCAAAAGATTGGGTGAAAAAATGTGTGATGAGTTTTCCGGAAAATCGTAGTTTTTTGGATGATTGGCAACCCCTTTCAATGAAAGTGATTCTCCTCAGTCTCTGCTGGGGATACGTCAATAGGACACAAACCATAGCGATAGAACTTGAAACTTCATTATTGTGCCAAGTTTCACAGACCTAGCACAAACGGTGTTTGATTTACAGTTCCAACTACTTGTATCCATATAGGAGAAAACAGATTGAAAACCAAACATGAAAACGGTTACTGCAACGGAACGTTTAACCTAGAAGAACGAAATTTGGAGAGCAAAGTGGGATTGGTGTACTGATCATTACCTGCAAGTATCATCAAGATTGGGTGAAAAAACGTTTGCTTAGATTTCCGGAAAATCGTAGTTTTTTGGAAGCTTGGCAACCCCTTTCAATGAAAGTGATTCTCCCCAGTCTCTGCTTGGGGCTAATTCAATAGGACACAAACCATAGCGATAGAACTTGGAACTTCATTATTGTGCCACGTTTCAAAGAGCTAGCACAAACCCTGTTTGATTTAGAGTTCCAACTACACGTATCCATATAGGAGAAAACTGAGTGAATCCTGAACATGAAAACGGTTACTGCAAAGGAACGTTTTAACCTAGGAGAACGAAATTTGGTGAGCCAAGTGGGATTGGTGTACTGATCATTAAATGGAAGTTTCATCCAGATAGGGTGAAAAATGTTGGTGAGATTTCAGGAAACTCGTAGTTTTTTGGAAGCTTGGAAACCCCTTTTAATTGAAGTGATTTACCTCAGTCTCTGCTTGGTGCTCCTTCAATAGGACACAAACCATAGCGATAGAACTTGGAACTTCATTATTGTTCCAAGTTTCAAAGACTAGCACAAACCGTGTTTGATTTAGAGTTCCAACTACATGTATACATATAGGAGAAAAGAGAGTGAAACCTGAAAATGAAAACGGTTACTGCAAAGGAACGGCTTAATCTAGAAGAACGAAATTTGGTGAGCCAAATGGGATTGGTGTACTGATCATTAAATGGAGGTGTCATCAAGATAGGGTGAAAAAAATGTTTGCTGAGTATTCAGGAAACTCGTAGTTTTATGGAAGCTTGGCAACCCCTTTCAATGAAAGTGATTCTCGTCAGTCTCTGCTTGGGGCTAATTCAATAGGACACAAACCATAGGGATAAAACTTGGAACTTCATTATTGTGCCAAGGTTCAAAGAGCTAGCACAAACCGTGTTTGATTTAGCGTTCCAACTACATGTATCCATATAGGAGAAAACAGAGTGAAACCTAAACATGAAAACGGTTACTGCCAAGGTACGGTTTAACCTAAAAGAGCGAAATTAGGTGAGCAAAGTGGGATTGCTGTACTGATCATTACCTGCATGTATCATCAAGTTTGGGTGAAAAAATATTTGCTGAGATTTCAGGAAACTCGTAGTTTTTTGGAAGCTTGGCAACCCTTTTAAATGAAAGTGATTCTCGTCAGACTCTGCTTGGGATTACTTTAATAGGACACAAACCATACCGAAAGAATTTTGGAACTTCATTATTGTGCCAAGTTTCAAAGAGCTAGCACAAACCGTGTTTGATTTAGAGTTCCAACTACATGTATCTATATAGGAGAAAACAGCGTGAAACCTAAACATGAAAACGGTTACTGCAAAGGAACGGTTTAACCTAGAAGAACGAAATTTTGTCAGCCAAGTGGGATTGGTGTACTGATAATTACCTGCAAGTATCAAAAGACTGGGTGAAAAAATGTTTGCTGAGATTTCAGGAAACTCATAGTTTTTTGGAAGCTTGGCAATCCCTATCAATCAAAGTGATTCTCGTCAGTCTCTGCTTGGGATTACTTTAATAGGACACAAACTATACCGATAGAATTTGGAACTTCATTATTGTGCCAAGTTTCAAAGAGCTAGCACAAACCGTGTTTGATTTAGAGTTCCAAATACATGTATCCATATAGGAGAAAACAGAATGAAACCTAAACATGAAAACGGTTACTGCAGAGGAACCGTTTAACCTAGAAGAACGAAATTTGGAGAGCCAAGTCGGATTGGTGTAGTTATGATTAAATGGAAGTATCAAAAGACTGGGTGAAAAAATGTTTGCTGAGATTTCAGGAAACGCGTAGTTTTTTGGAAGCTTGGCAACCCTTTTCAATGAAAGTGATTCTCGTCAGTCTCTGCTTGGGCTACTTCAATAGGACACACACCATAGCGATAGAACTTGGAACTACATTATTGTGCCAAGATTCAAATAGCTAGCACAAACCGTGTTTGATTTAGAGTTCCAAATACATGTATCCATATAGGAGAAAACAGAGTGAAACCTAAACATGAAAACGGTTACTGCAAAGGAACGGTTTAACCTAGAAGAACGAAATTTGGTGAGCCAAGTGGGATTGGTGTACTAATCAGTAAATGGAAGTAACATCCAGATAGGATGAAAAATTTTGGTGAGATTGCAGGAAATTCGTAGTTTTTTGGAAGCTTGGAAACCCCTTTTAATTGAAGTGATTTACCTCAGTCTCTGCATGGGTCTCCTTCAATAGGACACAAACCATAGCGATAGAACTTGGAACTACATGATTGTGGCAAGTTTCAAAGAGCTGGCACAAACCGTGTTTGATTTAGAGTTTCAACTACATGTATCCATATAGAAGAAAACAGAGTGAAACCTAAACATGAAAACGGTTACACCAAAGGAACGGTTTAACCTAAAAGAACGAAATTTGGTGAGCCAAGTGGGATTGGTGTACTGATCATTAAATGGAAGTATCATCAAGATAGGGTGAAAAATATTTGCTGAGATTTCAGGAAACTCATAGTTTTTTGGAAGCTTGGTAACCCCTTTCAATGAAAGTGATTCTCGTCAATCTCTGCTTGGGGCTACTTCAATAGCACACAAACCATAGCGATAGAACTTGGAACTACATGATTGTGTCAAGTTTCAAAGAGCTGGCACAAACCGTGTTTGATTTAGTGTTCCAACTACATGTATCCATATAGGAGAAAACAGAGTGAAACCTAAACATGAAAACGGTTACTGCAAAGGAACGGTTTAACCTAGAAGTACGAAATTTGGAGAGCCAAGTCGGATTGGTGTACTGATCATTACCTGCAAGTATCATCAAGATTGGGTAAAAAAATGTTTGCCGAGAATGCAGGAAACTCGTAGTTTTTGGAAGCTTGGCAACCCCTTTCAATGAAAGTGATTCTCGCCAGTCTCTCCTTGGGGCTACTTCAATAGCACACAAACCATAGCCATAGAACTTGGAACTTCATTATTGTGCCAAGATTCAAAGACCTAGTACAAACCGTGTTTGATTTAGAGTTCCAACTACATGTATCCATATAGGAGAAAACAGAGTGCAACCTAAACATGAAAACGCTTACTGCAAAGGAACGGTTTAACCTAGAAGAACGAAATTTGGTGATCCAAGTGGGATTGGTGTACTGATTATTACCTGCAAGTATCAAAAGATTGGGTGAAAAAATGTTTGCTGAGATTTCCGGAAAATCGTAGTTTTTTGGAAGCTTGGCAACCCCTTTCAATGAAAGTGATTCTCGTCAGTCTCTGCTTGGGGCTACTTCAATAGGACACACACCATAGCGATAGAACTTGGAACTACATTATTGTGCCAAGATTCAAATAGCTAGCACAAACCGTGTTTGATTTAGAGTTCCAACTACATATATCCATATAGGAGAAAACAGAGTGAAACCTAAACATGAAAACGGTTACTGCAAAGGAACGGTTTAACCTAGAAGAACGAAATTTGGTGAGCCAAGTGGGATTGGTGTACTAATCAGTAAATGGAAGTAACATCCAGATAGGATGAAAAATTTTGGTGAGATTGCAGGAAATTCGTAGTTTTTTGGAAGCTTGGAAACCCCTTTTAATTGAAGTGATTTACCTCAGTCTCTGCTTGGGTCTCCTTCAATAGGACACAAACCAAAGCGATAGAACTTGGAACTACATGATTGTGGCAAGTTTCAAAGAGCTGGCACAAACCGTGTTTGATTTATAGTTTCAACTACATGTATCCATATAGAAGAAAACAGAGTGAAACCTAAACATGAAAACGGTTACACCAAAGGAACGGTTTAACCTAAAAGAACGAAATTTGGTGAGCCAAGTGGGATTGGTGTACTGATCATTAAATGGAAGTATCATCAAGATAGGGTGAAAAATATTTGCTGAGATTTCAGGAAACTCATAGTTTTTTGGAAGCTTGGTAACCCCTTTCAATGAAAGTGATTCTCGTCAATCTCTGCTTGGGGCTACTTCAATAGCACACAAACCATAGCGATAGAACTTGGAACTACATGATTGTGTCAAGTTTCAAAGAGCTGGCACAAACCGTGTTTGATTTAGTGTTCCAACTACATGTATCCATATAGGAGAAAACAGAGTGAAACCTAAACATGAAAACGGTTACTGCAAAGGAACGGTTTAACCTAGAAGTACGAAATTTGGAGAGCCAAGTCGGATTGGTGTAGTTATGATTAAATGGAAGTATCAAAAGATTGGGTGAAAAAATGTTTCCTGAAATTTCAGGAAACTCGTAGTTTTTTAGAAGCTTGGCAACCCCTTTCAATGAAAGTGATTCTCCTCAGTCTCTGCTTGGGGCTACTTCAATAGCACACAAACCATAGCGATAGAACTTGGAACTACATTATTCTGCCAAGTTTCAAAAAGCTGGCACAAACCGTGTTTGATTTAGAGTTTCTACTACATGTATCCATATAGGAGAAAACAGAGTGAAAAGTAAACATGAAAACAGTTACTCCAAAGGAACGGTTTAACCTAGAAGAACGAAATTTGGTGATCCAAGTGGGATTGGTGTACTGATCATTACCTGCATGTATCATCAAGTTTGGGTGAAAAAATATTTGCTGAGATTTCAGGAAACTCGTAGTTTTTTGGAAGCTTGGCAACCCTTTTAAATGAAAGTGATTCTCGTCAGACTCTGCTTGGGATTACTTTAATAGGACACAAACCATACCGAAAGAATTTGGAACTTCATTATTGTGCCAAGTTTCAAAGAGCTAGCACAAACCGTGTTTGATTTAGAGTTCCAACTACATGTATCTATATAGGAGAAAACAGCGTGAAACCTAAACATGAAAACGGTTACTGCAAAGGAACGGTTTAACCTAGAAGAACGAAATTTTGTCAGGCAAGTGGGATTGGTGTACTGATAATTACCTGCAAGGATCAAAAGACTGGGTGAAAAAATGTTTGCTGAGATTTCAGGAAACTCATAGTTTTTTGGAAGCTTGGCAATCCCTATCAATCAAAGTGATTCTCGTCAGTCTCTGCTTGGGATTACTTTAATAGGACACAAACTATACCGATAGAATTTGGAACTTCATTATTGTGCCAAGTTTCAAAGAGCTAGCACAAACCGTGTTTGATTTAGAGTTCCAAATACATGTATCCATATAGGAGAAAACAGAATGAAACCTAAACATGAAAACGGTTACTGCAGAGGAACCGTTTAACCTAGAAGAACGAAATTTGGAGAGCCAAGTTGGATTGGTGTAGTTATGATTAAATGGAAGTATCAAAAGACTGGGTGAAAAAATGTTTGCTGAGATTTCAGGAAACTCGTAGTTTTTTGGAAGCTTGGCAACCCCGTTCAATGAAAGTGATTCTCCTCAGTCTCTGCTTGGGACTACTTCAATAGGACACAAACCATAGCGATAGAACTTGGAACTTCATTATTGTGCCAAGTTTCAAAGAGCTAGCACAAACCGTGTTTGATTTAGAGTTCCAACTACATGTATCCATATAGGAGAAAACAGAGTGAAACCTAAACATTAAAACGGTTACTGCAAAGAAGTTTTAACCTAGAAGAACGAAATTTGGTGAGCCAAGTGGGATTGGTGTACTGATAATTAAATCGAAGTATCATCAAGATAGGGTGAAATAATGTTTGCTGTGATTTCAGGAAACTCCGTATTTTTTGGAAGCTTGGTAGCCCCTTTCAATGAAAGGGATTCTCCTCAGTCTCTGCTGGGGGCTCCTTCAATAGGACACAAACCATAGCGATAGAACTTGGAACTACATTATTGTGCCAAGTTTCAAAGAGCTAGCACAAACCGTGTTTGATTTAGAGTTCCAACTATATGTATCCTTATAGGAGAAAACAGAGTGAAACCTAAACAGGAAAACAGTTACTGCAAAATAATGGTTTAACCTAGAATAACGAAATATTTGAGCAAAGTGGCATTGGTGTACTGATCATTACCTGCAAGTATCAAAAATTTGGGTGAAAAAATATTTGCTGAGATTTTCGGAAAATCGTAGTTTTTTGGAAGCTTGGCTACCCCTTTTAATGAAAGTGATTCTCCTCAGTCTCTGCTTTTGGCTCCTTCAATAGGACACAAACCATAGCGATAGAACTTGGAACTACATGACTGTGGCAAGTTTCAAAGAGCTAGCACAAACCGTGTTTGATTCAGAGTTCCAACTACATGTATCAATATAGGAGAAAACAGAGTGAATCCTAAACATGAAAACGGTTACTGCAAAGGAACAGTTAAACCTAGAAGAATGAAATTTGGAGAGCCAAGTCGGATTGGTGTAGTTATCATTAAATGGAAGTATCAAAAGTGTGGATGAAAAAATGTTTGCTGAGATTTCCGGTAAATCGAAGTTTTTTGGAAGCTTTTCAACCCCTTTCAATGAAAGTGATTCTCCTCAGTCTCTGCTTGGGGCTACTTAAAAAGGACACAAACCATAGCGATAGAACTTGGAACTACATTATTTTGCCAAGTTTCAAATAACTAGCACAAACCGTGTTTGACTTAGTGTTCCAACTACATGTATCCATATAGGAGAAAACAGAGTGAAACCTAAATATGAAAACGGTTTCTGCAAAGGAACGGTTTATCCTAGAAGAAGGATATTTGGTGAGCCAAGTGGGATTGGTGTACTGATCATTACCTGCCAGTATCATCAAGATTGGTTGAAAAAATGTTTGCTGAGATATCCCGAATATCGTAGATTTTGGAAGCTTGGCAACCCCTTTCAATGAAACTGATTCTCCTCAGTCTCTGCTTGAGGCTACGTCAATAGGACACAAACCATAGCAATAGAACTTGGAACTACATTATTCTGCCAAGTTTCATAGAGCTGGCACAAATCGTGTTTGCTTTAGAGTTCCAACTACATGTATCCATAAAGAGAAAACAGAGTGAAACCTAAACATGAAAACGGTTACTGCAAAGGAAGGGTTTAACCTAGAAGAACGAAACTTGGTGAGCCAAGTGGGATTGGTGTATTGATCATTCAATGGAAGTATCATGAAGATTGGGTGAAAAAATGTTTGCTGAGATTTCAGGAAACTCGTAGTTTTTTGGAAGCTTGGCAACCCCTTTCAATGAAAGTGATTCTCGTCAGTCTCTGCTTGGGGCTACTTCAATAGCACACAAACCATAGCGATAGAACTTGGAACTACATTATTCTGCCATGTTTCAAAGAGCTGGCAAAAAAAGTGTTTGATTTAGAGTTTCAACTACATGTATCCATATAGAAGAAAACAGAGTGAAACCTAAACATGAAAACGGTTACACCAACGGAACGGTTTAACCTAAAAGAACGAAATTTGGTGAGCCAAGTGGGATTGGTGTACTGATCATTACCAGCATGTATCATCAAGTTTGGGTGAAAAAATATTTGCTGAGATTTCAGGAAACTCGTAGTTTTCTGGAAGCTTGGCAACCCTTTTCAATGAAAGTGATTCTCGTCAGACTCTGCTTGGGATTACTTTAATAGGACAAAAACCATACCGAAAGAATTTGGAACTTCATTATTGTGCCAAGTTTCAAAGAGCTAGCACAAACCGTGTTTGATTTAGAGTTCCAACTACATGTATCTATATAGGAGAAAACAGCGTGAAACCTAAACATGAAAACGGTTACTGCAAAGGAACGGTATAACCTAGAAGAACGAAATTTTGTCAGCCAAGTGGGATTGGTGTACTGATAATTACCTGCAAGTATCAAAAGACTGGGTGAAAAAATGTTTGCTGAGATTTCAGGAAACTCATTGTTTTTTGGAAGCTTGGCAATCCCTATCAATCAAAGTGATTCTCGTCAGTCTCTGCTTGGGATTACTTTAATAGGACACAAACTATACCGATAGAATTTGGAACTTCATTATTGTGCCAAGTTTCAAAGAGCTAGCACAAACTGTGTTTGATTTAGAGTTCCAAATACATGTATCCATATAGGAGAAAACAGAGTGAAACCTAAACATGAAAACGGTTACTGGAAAGGAACGGTTTAACCTAGAAGAACGAAATTTGGTGAGCCAAGTTTGATTTGCGTACTGATCATTACCTGCAAGTATCATCAAGATTGGGGGAAAAAATGTTTGCTGAGATATCTCGAAAATCGTAGATTTTGGAAGCTTGGCAACCCCTTTCAATGAAACTGATTCTCCTCGGTCTCTGCTTGGGGTACTTCAATAGGACAGAAACCATAGCAATAGAACTTGGAACTACATTATTCTGCCAAGTTTCAAAGAGCTGGCACAAACCGTGTTTGATTTAGAGTTCCAACTACATGTATCCATACAGGAGAAAAGAGAGTGAAACCTAAACATGAAAACGTTTACCGCAAAGGAACGGTTTAACCTAGAAGACCAAACTTGGTGAGCCAAGTGGGATTGGTGTATCATCAAGATTGGGTGAAAAATGTTTTGCTGAGATTTCAGGAAACTCGTAGTTTTTTGGAAGCTTGGCAACCCCTTTCAATGAAAGTGATTCTCGTCAGTCTCTGCTGGGGCTACTTCAGTAGCACACAAACCATAGCGAGAGAACTTGGAACTACATTATTGTGCCAAGTTTCAAAGAGCTGGCACAAACCGTGTTTGATTTAGAGTTTCATCTACATGTATCCATATAGGAGAAAAGACAGTGAAACCTAAACATGAAAACGGTTATAGCAAAGGAACGGTTTAACCTAGAAGAATGAAATTTGGTGAGCAACGTGGGATTGGTCTACTGATCATTAAATGGAAGTATCATCAAGATAGGGTGAAAAAATGTTTGCTGAGATTTCAGGAAACTCGTAGTTTTTTGGAACCTTGGCAACCCCTTTCAATGAAAGTGATTCTCGTGAGTCTCTGCTTGGGATTACTTTAATAGGACACAAACCATACCGATAGAATTTGGAACTTCATTATTGTGCCACGTTTCAAGGACCTAGCACAAACCGTGTTTGATTTAGAGTTCCAACTACATGTATCCATATAGGAGAAAACAGAGTGAAACCTAAACATGAAAACGCTTACTGCAAAGGAACGGTTTAACCTAGAAGAACGAAATTTGGTGAGCCAAGTGGGATTGGTGTACTGATCATTACCTGCAAGTATCAAAACATTGGTTAAAAAAATGTTTGCTGAGATATCCCGAAAATCGTAGATTTTGGAAGCTTGGCAACCCCTTTCCATGAAAGTGATTCTCCTCAGTCTCTGCTTGGGGCTACTTCAATAGGACACAAACCATAGCGATAGAACTTGGAACTACATTATTGTGCTAACTTTCAAAGAGCTAGCACAAACCGTGTTTGATTTAGAGTTCCAACTACATGTATCCATATAGGAGAATACAGAGTGAAACCTAAACATTAAAATGGTTACTGCAAAGGAACGGTTTAACCTAGAAGAACGAAATTTGGTGAGCCAAGTGGGATTGGTGTACTGATCATTACCTGCAAGTATCATCAAGATTGGGTGGAAAAATGTTTGCTGAGATTTCAGGAAATTCGTAGTTTTTTGGAAGCTTGGCAACCCCTTTCAATGAAAGTTATTCTCGTTGTCTCTGCTCAGGGCTAGTTCAATAGGACACAAATCATAGCGATAGAACTTGGAACTACATTAGTGTGCCAAGTTTCAAAGAGATAACACAAACTGTGTTTGATTTAGAATTCCAACTACATGTATCCATATAGGAGAAAACAGAGTGAAACCTAAACATGAAAACGGTTCCTGCAAAGGAACGGTTTAACCTAGAAGAATGAAATTTGGTGAGCCAAGTGGGTCTGGTGTACTGATCATTACTGGCAAGTATCATCAAGATTGGGTGAAAAAAAGTTTGCTGAGATTTCAGGAAACTCGTAGTTTTTTGGAAGCTTTGCAACCCCTTTCAATGAAAGTGATTCTCGTCAGTCTCTGCTTGGGGCTACTTCAATAGGACTCAAACCATAGTGATAGAACATGGAACTACATTATTGTGCCAAGTTTCAAAGAGCTAGCACAAACCGTGTTTGATTTAGAGTTCCAAATAGATGTATCCATATAGGAGAAAACATAGTGAAACCAAAATATGAAAACGGTTACTGCAAAGGAACGGTTTAACCTAGTAGAACGATATTTGGTGTGCCAAGTGGGATTGTTGTACTGATCATTACCTGCAAGTATCAAAAGATTGGGTGAAAAAATATTTGCTGAGATTTTCGGAAACTCGTACTTTTTTGGAAGCTTGGCAACCCCTTTCAATGAAAGTGATTCTCGTCAGTCTCTTTTTGGGGCAACTTCAATAGGACACAAACCTTAGCGATAGAACTTGGAACTACATTATTGTGCCAAGTTTCAAAGAGCTAGCACAAACCATGTTTGATTTAGAGTTCCAACTGCATGTATCCATGTAGGAGAAAACAGAGTGAAACCTAAAAATTAAAACGGTTACTGCAAAGGAACGGTTTAACCTAGAAGAACGAAATTTGGTGAGCCAAGTGGGATTGGTGTACTGATCATTAAATGGAAGTATCAAAAGTTTGGGTGAAAAAAAGTTTGCTGAGATTTCAGGAAACACGTCGTTTTTTGGAAGCTTGGAAACCCCTTTCAATGAAAGTGATTCTTGTTAGTCTCTGCTTCGGGCTATATCAATAGGACACAAACCATCGCGATAGAACTGGAAACTACATTATTTTGGCAAGTTTCAAAGAGCTAGCACAAACCGTGTTTGATTTAGAGTTCCAACTACATGTATCCATATAGGAGAAAACAGAGTGAAACCTAAACATGAAAACGGTTACTGCAAAGGAACGGTTTAACCTAGAAGAACGAAATTTGGGGAGCCAAGTGGGATTGGTGTACTGATCATTAAATGGAAGTATCATCAAGATTGGGTGAAAAAATGTTTGCTGAGATTTCAGGAAAATCATAGTTTTTTGGAAGCTTGGCAACCCCTTTCAATGAAAGTGATTCTAGTCTGTCTCTGCTTGGGACTACTTCAATAGGACACAAACCATAGCTATAGAACTTGGAACTACATTATTGTGCCAAGTTTCAAAGAGCTAGCACAAACCGTGTTTGATTTAGAGTTCCAACTACATGTATCCATGTAGGAGAAAACAGAGTGAAACCTAAACATGGAAACGGTTACTGCAAAGGAACGGTTTAACCTAGAAGAACGAAATTTAGTGAGCCAAGTTGGATTGGTGTACTGATCATAAAATGGAAGTATAATCAAGACAGGGTGAAAAAATACTTGCTGAGATTACAGGAAACTCGTAGTTTTTTAGAAGCTTGGCAAAACCTTTCAATGAAAGTGATTCTCGTCAGTCGATGCTTGGGGCTACTTCAGTAGGACACAAACCATAGCGATAGAACTTGGAACTATATTATTGTGCCAAGTTTCAAACAGCTAGCACAAACTGTGTTTGATTTAGAGATCCAAATACATGTATCCATATAGGAGAAAACAGAGTGAAACCTAAACATAAAAACGGTTACTGCAAAGGAACGGTTTAACCTAGAAGAACGAAATCTGGTGAACCAAGTGGGATTGGTGTACTGATCATTACCTGCAAGTATCAAAAGATTGGGTGAAAAAATGTTTGCTGAGATTTCCGGAAACTCGTAGTTATTTGGAAGCTTGGCAACCCCTTTCAATGAAAGTGATTCTCGTCAGTCTCTGCTTGGGGCTACTTCAATATGACACAAACCATATCGATAGAACTTGGTACTACATTATTGTGCCAAGTTTCAAAGAGCTAGCACAAACCGTGTTTGATTTAGAGTTCCAACTACATGTATCCATATAGGAGAAAACAGAGTGAAACCTAAACATGAAAACGGTTACTGCAAAGGAACGGTTTAACGTAGATGAACGAAATTTGGTGAGCCAAATGGGATTGGTTTATTTATCATTAAATGAAAGTATCATCAAGATTGGGTGAAACAATGTTTTCTGAGATTTCCGGAAACTCGTGGTTTTTTGGAAGCTTGGCAACCCCTTTCAATGAAAGTGATTCTCGTTAGTCTCTGCTTGGGGCTACTTCAATAGGACACAAACCATAGCGATAGAACTTGGTACTACATTATTGTGCCAAGTTTCAAAGAGCTAGCACAAACCGTGTTTGATTTAGACTTCCAACTACATGTATCCATGTAGGAGAAAAGAGAGTGAAACCTAAACATGAATACGGTTACTGCAAAGGAACTGTTTAACATAGAAGAACGAAATTTGGTGAGCCAAGTTGGACTGGCGTGCTGATCATTACCTGCAAGTATCAAAAGATTGGGTGAAAAAATATTTGCTGACTTTTCCGGAAACTCGTAGTTTTTTGGAAGCTTGGCAACCCCTTTCAATGAAAGTGATTCTCCTCTTTCTCTGCGTGGGGCTATTTCAATAGGACACAAACCATAGCGATAGAACTTGGAACTACATTATTGTGCCAAGTTTCAAAGAGCTAGCACAACCGTGTTTTATTTAGACTTCCAACTACATGTATCCATATAGGAGAAAACAGAGTGAAACCTAAACATGAAAACGGTTACTGCAAAGGAACGGTTTAACCTAGAATAACGAAATTTGGTGAGCCAAGTGGGATTGGTGTACTGATCATTAAATGGAAGTATCATCAAGATTGGGTGAAAAAATGTTTGCTAAGATTTCAGGAAATTCGTAGTTTTTTTGGAAGCTTGGCAACCCCTTTCCATGAAAGTGGTTCACGTTAGTCTCTGTTCAGGGATAGTTCAATAGGACACAAATCATAGTGATAGAACTTGGAACTACATTATTGTGCCAAGTTTCAAAGAGCTAGCACAAACCGTGTTTGATTTAGAGTTCCAAATATGTATCCATATAGGAGAAAACAGAGTGAAACCTAAACATGAAAATGGTTATTGCAAAAGAAATCTTTAATCTAGAAGAAGGAAATTTGGTGAGACAAGTGGGATTTGTGTACTGGTCATTCAATGGAAGTATCATCAAGTTTGGTTGAAAAAATGTTTGCTGAGACTTCAGGAAACTCTTAGTTTTTTGGAAGCTTGGCAACCCCTTTCCATGAAAGTGATTCTCCTCAGTCTCTGCTTGGGGCTACTTCAATATTACACAAACCATAGCGATAGAACTTGGAACTACATTATTGTGCCAAGTTTCTAAGAGCTAGCCCAAACCGTGTTTGATTTAGAGTTCCAACTACATGTATCCATATAGGAGAAAACAGAGTGAATCCTAAACATGAAAATAGTTACTGCAAAAGAACGGTTTAACATAGAAGAACGAAATTTGGTGAGCCAAGTGGGATTGGTGTACTGATCATTAAATGGAAGTATCATCAAGATTGGGTGAAAAAATGTTAGCTGAGATTTCAGGAAACTGGTAGTTTTTTGGAAGCTTGGCAACCCCTTTCACTGAAAGTGATTCTCTTCAGTCTCTGCTTGGGGCTACTTCAATAGGACACAAACCATAGCGATAGAACTTGGAACTACATTATTGTGCCAAGTTTCAAAGAGATAGCACAATCCATGTTTGATTTAGAGTTCCAACTACATGTATCCATAGAGGAGAAAACAGAGTGAAACCTAAACATGAAAACGCTTACTGCAAAAGAACGGTTTAACATAGAAGAACGAAATTTGGTGAGCCAAGTGGGATTGGTGTACTGATCATTAAATGGAAGTATCATCAAGATTGGGTGAAAAAATGTTAGCTGAGATTTCAGGAAACTGGTAGTTTTTTGGAAGCTTGGCAACCCCTTTCACTGAAAGTGATTCTCGTCAGTCTCTGCTCTGGGCTACTTCAATAGGACACAAACCATAGCGATAGAACTTGGAACTACATTATTGTGCCGAGTTTCAAGGAGATAGCAGAATCCATGTTTGATTTAGAGTTCCAACTACATGTATCCATAGAGGAGAAAACAGAGTGAAACCTAAACATTAAAACGGTTACTGCAAAGGAACGGATTAACCTAGAAGAACGAAATTTGGTGAGACAAGTGGGATTGGTGTACTGATCATTACCTGCAAGTATCCAAAGACTGGGTGAAAAAATGTTTGCTGAGATTTCAGGAAAATCGTAGTTTTTTGGAAGCTTGGCAACCCCTTTCAATTAAAGTTATTCTCGTTAGTCTCTGCTCGGGGCTAGTTCAATAGGACACCAATCATAGCGATAGAACTTGGAACTACATTATTGTGCCAAGTTTCAAAGAGATAGCACAAACTGTGATTGATTTAGACTTCCAACTACATGTATCCATATAGGAGAAAACAGAGTGAAACCTAAACATTAAAACGGTTACTGCAAAGGAATGGTTTAACGTAGAAGAATGAAATTTGGTGAGCCAAGTGGGATTGGTGTACTGATCACTACCTGCAAATATCATCAAGATTGGGTGAAAAAATGTTTGCTGAGATTTCAGGAAACTCCTAGTTTTTTGGAAGCTTGGCAACCCCTTTCAATGAAAGTGATTCTCGTCAGTCTATGCTTGGGGCTACTTCAATAGGACACAAACCATAGCGATAGAACTTGGAACTACATTATTGTGCCAAGTTTCAAAGAGCTAGCACAAACCGTGTTTGATTTAGAGTTCCAAATACATGTATCCATAGAGGAGAAAAGAGAGTGAAACCTAAGTATGAAAACGGTTACTGCAAAGGAACGGTTTAAGCTAGTAGAACGAAATTTGGTGTGCCAAGTGGGATTGTTGTACTGATCATTACCTGGAAGTATCAAAAGATTTGGTGAAAAAATATTTGTTGAGATTTCCGGTAACTTGTAGTTTTTTGGAAGCTTGGCAACCCTTTCAATGAAAGTGATTGTGGTCTGTCTGTGCTTGGGGCTACTTCAATAGGACACAAACCATAGCGATAGAACTTGGTACTACATTATTGTGACAAGTTTCAAGGAGCTAGCACAAACCGTGTTTGATTTAGAGTTCCAACTACATTTATCCATATAGGAGAAAACAGAGTGAAACCTAAACATGAAAATGGTTATGCAAAGGAACGGTTTAACCTAGAAGAACGAAATTTGGTGAGCCAAGTGGGATTGGTGTACTGATCATTACCTGCAAGTATCATCAAGATTGAGTGAAAAAATGTTTGCTGAGAGTTCCGGATACTCGTAGTTTTTTGGAAGATTGGCAACCCCTTTCAATGAACGTGATTCTCTTCACTCTCTGCTTGGGGCTACTTCATTAGGACAAAAACCATAGCGATAGAACTTGGAACTACATTATTGTGCCATGTTTCAAAGGGCTAGCACAAACCGTGTGTGATTTAGAGTTCCAACTACATTTACCCATATAGGAGAAAACAGCGTGAAACCTAAACATGAAAACGGTTATGCAATGGAAGGGTTTAACCTAGAAGAACGAAATTTGGTGAGCCAAGTAGGATTGGTGTACTGATCATTACCTACTAGTATCATCAAGATTGGGTGAAAAAATGTTTGCTGAGATTTCAGGAAACTCATAGTTTTTTGGAAGCTTGGCAACCCGTTTCAATGAAAGTGATTCTCGTCAGTCTCTGCTTGGGGCTACTTCAATCGGACACAAACCATAGCGATAGAACTTGGAACTACATTATTGTGCCAAGTTTCAAAGAGCTAGCACAAACCGTGTTTGATTTAGAGTTCCAACTACATGTATCCATATAGGAGAAAACAGAGTGAAACCTAAATATGAAAACGGTTATTGCAAAGGAACGGTTTAACCTAGTAGAACGAAATTTGGTGTGCCAAGTGGGATTGGTGTACTGATCATTACCTGCAAGTATCGAAAGATTGGGTGAAAAAATATTTGCTGAGATTTTCGGAAACTCGTACTACTTTGGAAGCTTGGCAACCCCTTTCAATGAAAGTGATTCTCTTCACTCTCTGCTTGTGGCTACTTCATTAGGACACAAACCATAGAGATAGAACTTGGAACTACATTATTGTGCCAAGTTTCAAAGAGCTAGCACAAACTGTGTTTGATTTAGAGTTCCAAAAACATATATCCATATAGGTGAAAAAGGAGTGAAACATAAACATAAAAACGATTACTGCAAAGGAACGGTTTAACCTAGAAGAACGAAATTTGTTGAGCCAAGTGGGATTGGTGTACTGATCATTACCTGCAAGTATCATCAAGATTGGGTGAAAAAATGTTTGCTGAGATTTCAGGAAAATCATAGTTTTTTGGCAGCTTGGCAACCCCTTTCCATGAAAGTGATTCTCGTCAGTCTCTGCTTGGGGCTACTTCATAGGACACAAACCATAGTGATAGAACTTGGAACTACATTATTGTGGCAAGTTTCAAAGAGCTAGCACAAACCGTGTTTGATTTAGAGTTCCAACTACATTTATCCATATTGGAGAAAACTGAGTGAAACCTAAACATGAAAACGGTCATGCAAAGGAACGGTTTAACCTAGAAGAACGAAATTTGGTGAGCCAAGTAGGATTGGTGTACTGATCATTACTTGCAAGTATCATCAAGATTGGGTGAAAAAATGTTTGCTGAGATTTCAGGAAACTCGTAGTTTTTGGAAGCTTGGCAACCCCTTTCAGTGAAAGTGATTCTTGTCAGTCTGTGCTTGGGGCTACTTCAATAGGACACAAACCATAGCGATAGAACTTGGAATTACATTATTGTGCCAAGTTTCAAAAGCTAGCACAAACCGTGTTTGATTCAGAGTTCCAACTACATGTATCCATATAGGAGAAATCACAGTGAAACCTAAACATGAAAACGGTTACTGCAAAGGAACGGTTTCACCTAGAAGAATGAAATTTGGTGAGCCAAGTGGGACTGGTGTACTGATCATTACTGGCAAGTATCATCAAGATTGGGTGAAAAAAAGGTTGCTGAGATTTCAGGAAACTCGTAGTTTTTTGGAAGCTTGGCAACCCCTTTCCATGAAAGTGATTCTCGTCAGTCTCTCCTTGGGGCTACTTCAATAGGACACAAACCATAGCGATAGAACTTGGAACTACATTAATGTGCCAAGTTTCAAAGAGCTAGCACAAATCGTGTTTGATTTAGAGTTCCAAATACATGTATCCATATAGGAGAAAACAGAGTGAAACCTAAATATGAAAACGGTTACTGCAAAGGAACGGTTTAACCTAGAAGAACGAAATTTGGTGTGCCAAGTGGGATTGGTGTACTGATCATTACCTGCAAGTATCAAAAGATTGGGTGAAAAAATGTTTGCCTAGATTTCCGGAAACTCGTAGTTTTTTGGATGCGTGGCAACCCCTTTCAATGAAAGTGATTCTCCTCAGTCTCTGCTTGGGGCTACTTCAATAGGACACGAACCATAGCGACAGAATTTGGAACTACATTATTGTGCCAAGTGTCAAAGAGCTAGAACAAAACGTGTTTGATTTAGAGTTCCAAATACATGTATCCATATGGGAGAAAACAGAGTGAAACCTAAACATGAAAACGGTTACTGCAAAGGAACGGTTTAACCTAGAAGAATGAAATTTGGTGAGACAAGTGGGATTTGTGTACTGGTCATTCAATGGAAGTATCATCAAGATTGGGTGAAAAAATGTTTGCTGAGATTTCAGGAAACTCGTAGCTTTTGGAAGCTTGGCAACCCCTTTCAATGAAAGTGATTATCGTCAGTCTGTGCTTGGGGCCACTCAATAGGACACAAACCATAGCTTTCGCACTTGGAACTACATTAGTGTGCCAACTTTCAAAGAGCTAGCACAATCCTTGATTGGATTGAGTTCCAACTACATGTATCCATAGAGGAGAAAAGAGAGTAAAACCTATGTATGAAAACGGTTACTGCAAAGGAACGGTTTAACCTAGTAGAACAAAATTTGGTGTGCCAAGTGGGATTGGTGTACTGATCATTACCTGCAAGTATCAAAAGATTGGTTAAAAAAATATTTGCTGAGATTTCCGGAAACTCGTAGTTTTTTGGAAGCTTGGCAACCCCTTTCAATGAAAGTGATTGTGGTCTGTCTGCGCTTGGGGCTACTTCAATAGGAAAAAAAAAACATAGCTATAGAACTTGGAACTACATTATTGTGCCAAGTTTCAAAGAGCTAGCACAAACCGTGTTTGATTTTGAGTTCCAAGTACATGTATCCATATAGGAGAAAACAGAGTGAAACCTAAACATGAAAACGGTTACTGCAAAGGAACGGTTTATCCTAGAAGAACAAAATTTGGTGAGCCAAGTGGGATTGGAGTACTGATCATTACCTCCAAGTATCATCAAGTTTGGGAGAAAAAACTTTTGCTGAGATTTCAGGAAAATCATAGTTTTTGGAAGCTTGGCAACCCCTTTCAATGAAAGTGATTCTCGTAGTCTCTGCGTGGGGCTACTTCAATAGGACACAAACCATAGCGATAGAACTTGGAACTACATTATTGTGCCAAGTTTCAAAGAGCTAGCACAAACCATGTTTGATTTAGAGTTCCAACTACATGTATCCATATAGGAGAAAACAGAGTGAAACCTAAACATGAAAACGGTTACTGCAAAGGAAATTTTTAACCTAGAAGAACGAAATTGGTGAGCCAAGTGGGATTGGTGTACTGATCATTACCTGCAAGTATCATCAAGATTGGGTGAAAAATGTTTGCTGAGATTTCAGGAAATTCGTAGTTTTTTGGAAGCTTGGCAACCCCTTTCAATGAAAGTTATTCTCGTTAGTCGCTGCTCGGGGCTAGTTCAATAGGACATAAACCATAGCGATAGAACTTGGAACTACATGATTGCGCCAAGTTTCAAAGAGCTAGGACAAACCGTGTTTGATTTAGAGTTCCAACTACATGTATCCATATAGGAGAAAACAGTGTGAAACCTAAACATGAAAACGGTTCCTGCAAAGGAACGGTTTAACCTAGAAGAACGAAATTTGGTGAGCCAAGTGGGATTGGTGTACTGATCATTACCTGAAAGTATCATCAAGATTGGGTGAAAAAATGTTTGCTGAGATTTCAGGAAACTCGTAGCTTTTGGAAGCTTGGCAACCCCTTTCAATGAAAGTGATTATCCTCATTCTGTGCTTGGGGCTACTTCAATAGGACACAAACCATAGCGTTCAAACTTGGAACTACATTATTGTGCCAACTTCAAAGAGCTAGCACAATCCTTGTTTGATTTTGAGTTCCAAGTACATGTATCCATATAGGAGAAAACAGAGTGAAACCTAAACATGAAAACGGTTACTTCAAAGGAACAGTTTAACCCAGAAGAACGAAATTTGGTGAGCCAAGTGGGATTGGTGTACTGATCATTACCTGCAAGTATCATCAAGATTGGGTGAAAAAATGTTTGCTGAGATTTCAGGAAACTCGTAGCTTTTGGAAGCTTGGCAACCCCTTTCAATGAAAGTGATTATCGTCAGTCTGTGCTTGGGGCCACTCAGTAGGACACAAACCATAGCTTTCGCACTTGGAACTACATTAGTGTGCCAACTTTCAAAGAGCTAGCACAATCCTTGTTTGGATTGAGTTCCAACTACATGTATCCATATAGGAGAAAAGAGAGTGAAACCTATGTATGAAAACGGTTACTGCAAAGGAACGGTTTAACCTAGTAGAACAAAATTTGGTGTGCCAAGTGGGATTGGTGTACTGATCATTACCTGCAAGTATCAAAAGATTGGTTAAAAAAATATTTGCTGAGATTTCCGGAAACTCGTAGTTTTTTGAAGCTTGGCAACCCCTTTCAATGAAAGTGATTGTGGTCTGTCTGCGCTTGGGGCTACTTCAATAGGAAAAAAAACATAGCTATAGAACTTGGAACTACATTATTGTGCCAAGTTTCAAAGAGCTAGCACAAACCGTGTTTGATTTTGAGTTCCAAGTACATGTATCCATATAGGAGAAAACAGAGTGAAACATAAACATGAAAACGGTTACTGCAAAGGAACGGTTTATCCTAGAAGAACAAAATTTGGTGAGCCAAGTGGGATTGGAGTACTGATCATTACCTCCAAGTATCATCAAGTTTGGGAGAAAAAACTTTTGCTGAGATTTCAGGAAAATCATAGTTTTTGGAAGCTTGGCAACCCCTTTCAATGAAAGTGATTCTCGTAGTCTCTGCGTGGGGCTACTTCAATAGGACACAAACCATAGCGATAGAACTTGGAACTACATTATTGTGCCAAGTTTCAAAGAGCTAGCACAAACCATGTTTGATTTAGAGTTCCAACTACATGTATCCATATAGGAGAAAACAGAGTGAAACCTAAACATGAAAACGGTTACTGCAAAGGAAAGGTTTAACCTAGAAGAACGAAATTGGTGAGCCAAGTGGGATTGGTGTACTGATCATTACCTGCAAGTATCATCAAGATTGGGTGAAAAATGTTTGCTGAGATTTCAGGAAATTCGTAGTTTTTTGGAAGCTTGGCAACCCCTTTCAATGAAAGTTATTCTCGTTGTCTCTGCTCGGGGCTAGTTCAATAGGACACAAATCATAACGATAGAACTTGGAACTACATTAGTGTGCCAAGTTTCAAAGAGATAGCACAAACTGTGTTTGATTTAGAGTTCCAACTACATGTATCCATATAGGAGAAAACAGTGTGAAACCTAAACATGAAAACGGTTCCTGCAAAGGAACGGTTTAACCTAGAAGAATGAAATTTGGTGAGCCAAGTGGGACTGGTGTACTGATCATTACTTGCAAGTATCATCAAGATTGGGTGAAAAAAAGGTTGCTGAGATTTCAGGAAACTCGTAGTTTTTTGGAAGCTTGGCAACCCCTTTCAATGAAAGTGATTCTCGTCAGTCTCTGCTTGGGGCTACTTCAATAGGACACAAACCATAGCGATAGAACATGGAACTACATTATTGTGCCATGTTTCAAAGAGCTAGCACAAACCGTGTTTGATTTAGAGTTCCAAATACATGTATCCATATAGGAGAAAACAGAGTGAAACCCAAATATGAAAACGGTTACTGCAAAGGAACGGTTTAACCTAGTAGAACGAAATTTGGTGTGCCAAGTGAGATTGTTGTACTGATCATTACCTGCAAGTATCAAAAGATTGGGTGAAAAAATATTTGCTGAGATTTTCGGAAACTCGTACTTTTTTGGAAGCTTGGCAACCCCTTTCAATGAAAGTGATTCTCGTCAGTCTCTGCTTTGGGCTACTTCAATAGGACACAAACCATAGCGACAGAACTTGGAACTACATTATTGTGCCAAGTGTCAAAGAGCTAGCACAAACCATGTTTGATTTAGAGTTCCAACTACATGAGTCCATATACGAGAAAACAGAGTGAAACCTAAACATTAAAACGGTTACTGCAAAGGAACGGTTTAACATAGAAGAATGAAATTTGGTGAGCCAAGTGAGATTTGTGTACTGATCATTACCTGCAAGTATCATCAAGATTGGGTGAAAAAATGTTTTCCTGAGATTTCAGGAAAATCATAGATTTTTCGAAGCTTGGCAACCCCTTTCCATGAAAGTGATTCTCGTCAGTCTCTGCTTGGGCTACTTCAATAGGACACAAACCATAGCGATGGAACTTGGAACTACATTAATGTGCCAAGTTTCAAAGAGCTAGCACAAACCGTGTTTGATTTAGTGTTCCAACTACATGTATCCATATAGGAGAAAAGAGAGTGAAACCTAAATATTAAAACGGTTACTGCAAAGGAACGGTTTAAACCTAGAAGAACGAAATTTGGTGAGCCATGTGGGATTGGTGTACTGATCATTACCTGCAAGTATCATCAAGATTGGGAGAGAAAATGTTTGCTGAGATTTCAGGAAACTCGTAGCTTTTGGAAGCTTGGCAACCCCTTTCAATGAAAGTGATTATCGTCAGTCTGTGCTTGGGGCTACTTCAATAGGACAAAAACCATAGCGATAGAACTTGGAACTACATTATTGTGCCAACTTTCAAAGAGCTAGCACAATCCTTGTTTGATTTTGAGTTCCAACATATGTATCCATATAGGAGAAAACAGAGTGAAACCTAAATATGAAAAAGGTTACTGCACAGGAACGGTTTATCCTAGAACGAAATTTCGTGAGCCAAGTGGGATTGGAGTACTGATCATTACCTGCAAGTATCATCAAGATTGGGAGAAAAAAATTTTGCTGAGATTTCAGGAAAATTCGGAGTTTTTTGGAGCTTGGCAACCCCGTTCAATGAAAGTGATTCTCGTAGTCTCTGCATGGGGCTACTTCAATAGGACACAAACCATAGCGATAGATCTTGGAACTACATTATTGTGCCAAGTTTCAAAGAGCTAGCACAAATCGTGTTTGATTTAGAGTTCCAAATACATGTATCCATATAGGAGAAAACAGAGTGAAACCTAAATATGAAAACGGTTACTGCAAAGGAACGGTTTAACCTAGAAGAACGAAATTTGGTGTGCCAAGTGGGATTGGTGTACTGATCATTACCTGGAAGTATCAAAAGATTGGGTGAAAAAATGTTTGCCTAGATTTCCGGAAACTCGTAGTTCTTTGGATGCGTGGCAACCCCTTTCAATGAAAGTGATTCTCCTTAGTCTCTGCTTGGGGCTACTTCAATAGGACACAAACCATTCGATAGAATTTGGAACTACATTATTGTGCCAAGTGTCAAAGAGCTAGCACAAATCGTGTTTGATTTAGAGTTCCAAATACATGTATCCATATAGGAGAAAACAGAGTGAAACCTAAACATGAAAACGGTTACTGCAAAGGAACGGTTTAACCTGGAAGAACGAAATTTGGTGAGCCAAGTGGGATTGGTGTACTGATCATTACCTGGAAGTATCATCAAGATTGGGTAAAAAAATGTTTGCTGAGATTTCAGGAAACTCGTAGTTTTTTGGAAGCTTGGCAACCCGTTTCAATGTAAGTGATCCTCGTCAGTCTCTGCTTGGGACTACTCCAATAGTACACAAACCATAGCGATAGAACTTGGAACTACATTATTGTGCCACCTTTCAAAGAGCTAGCACAAACCGTGTTTGATTTAGAGTTCCAAATACATGTATCCATATAGGAGATAACAGAGTGAAACCTAAACATGAAAATGGTTACTGCAAAAGAAAGGTTTAATCTACAAGAAGGAAATTTGGTGAGACAAGTGGGATTTGTGTACTGGTCATTCAATTGAAGTATCATCAAGATTGGGTGAAAAAATGTATGCTGAGATTTCAGGAAACTGGTAGTTTTCTGGAAGCTTGGCAACCCATTTCAATGAAAGTGATTCTCGTCAGTCTCTGCTTGGGGCTACTTCAATAGGACACAAACCATAGCGATAGAACTTGGAACTACATTATTGTGCCAAGTTTCAAAGAGCTAGCACAAACCATGTTTGATTTGGAGTTCCAACTACATGTATCCATATTGAAGAAAACAGAGTGAAACCTAAACATTAAAACGGTTACTGCAAAGGAAAGGTTTAACCTAGAAGAACGAAATTTGGTGAGCCAAGTGGGATTTGTGTACTGATCATTACCTGCAAGTATCATCAAGATTGGGTGAAAAATGTTTGCTGAGATTTCAGGAAATTCGTAGTTTTTTGGAAGCTTGGCAACCCCTTTCAATGAAAGTGATTCTCATCAGTCTCTGCTTGGGGCTATTTCAATAGGACACAAACCTTAGTGACAGAACTTGGAACTACATTATTGTGCCAAGTTTCAAAGAGCTAGCACAAACCATGTTTGATTTAGAGTTCCTACTACATGTGTCCATATAGGAGAAAACAGAGTGAAACCTAAACATTAAAACGGTTACTGCAAAGGAACGGTTTAACATAGAAGAACGAAATTTGATGAGCAAAGTGAGATTTGTGTACTGATCATTACCTGCAAGTATCATCAAGATTGGGTGAAAAAATGTTTGCTGAGATTTCAGGAAAATCATAGTTTTTTTGTAAGCTTGGCAACCCCTTTCCATGAAAGTGATTCTCTTCAGTCTCTGCTTGGGGCTACTTCAATAGGACACAAACCATAGCGATAGAACTTGGAACTACATTATTGTGCCAAGTTTCAAAGAGCTAGCACAAACCGTTTTTGATTTAGAGTTCCAACTACATGTATCCTTTTATGAGAAAACAGAGTGAAACCTAAACATGAAAACGGTTACTGCAAAGGAACGGTTTAACCTAAAAGACCGAAATTTGGTGAGCCAATTTAAATTGAAGTATCATCAAGATAGGGTGAAAAAATGATTGCTGAGATTTCCGGAAACTCGAAGTTTTTTGGAAGCTTGGCAACCCCTTTCAATGAACGTGATTTTCGTCAGTCTCTGCTTGGGGCTACTTCAATAGGACACAAACCATAGCGATAGATCTTGGAACTACATTATTGTAACAAGTTTCAAAGAGCTAGCACAAACCGTGTTTGAAATAGAGTTCCAACTACATTTATCAATATAGTAGAAAACAGAGTGAAACCTAAACATGAAAACGGTTATGCAAAGGAACGGTTTAACATAGAAGAAAGAAATTTGGTGAGCCAAGTGGGATTGGTGTACTGATCATTACCTGCTAGTATCATCAAATTGGGTGAAAAAATGTTTGCTGAAATTTCAGGAAACTCGTAGTTTTTTGAAGCTTGGCCACCCCTTTCAATGAAAGTGATTCTCGTCAGTCTCTGCTTGGGGCTACTTCAATAGGACACAAACCATAGCGATAGAACTTGGAACTACATTATTGTGCCAAGTTTCAAAGAGCTAGCACAAACCGTGTTTGATTTAGAGTTCCAACTACATGTATCCATGTAGGAGAAAACAGAGTGAAACCCAAATATGAAAACGGTTACTGCAAAGGAACGGTATAACCTAGTAGAATGAAATTTGGTGTGCCAAGTGGGATTGGTGTACTGATCATTACCTGCAAGTATCAAAAGATTGGGTGAAAAATATTTGCTGAAATTTCCGGAAACTCCTAGTTTTATGGAAGCTTTATCAACCCCTTTCAATGAAAGTGATTCTCGTCAGTCTCTGCTTGGGGCTACTTCAATAGGACACAAACCAAAGCGATAGATTTGGAACTACATTATTGTACCAAGTTTCAAAGAGCTAGCTCACACCGTGTTTGATATAGAGTTCCAACTACATTTATAGATATAGGAGAAAACAGAGTGAAACCTAAACATGAAAACGGTTATGCAAAGGAACGGTTTAACCTAGAAGAACGAAATTTGGTGAGCCAAGTGGGATTGGTGTACTGATCATTACCTGCAAGTATCATCAAGATTGGGTATAAAAATGGTTGCTGAGATTTCAGAAAAAAAGTAGTTTTTTGGAAGCATGGCAACCCCTTTCAATGAAAGTGATTGTCGTCAGTCTGTGCTTGGGTCTACTTCAATAGAACACAAACCATAGCGATAGAACTTGGAACTACATTATTGTGCCAAGTTTCAAAGAGCTAGCACAAACCGTGTTTGATTTAGAGTTCCAAATACATGTATCCATATAGGAGAAAACAGAGTGAAACCTAAATATGAAAACGGTTATGCAAAGGAACGGTTTAATCTAGAAGAACGAAATTTGGTGAGCCAAGTGGGATTGGTGTACTGATCATTACCTGCAAGTATCATCAATATTGGGTGAAAAAATGTGTGCTGAGAGTTCCGGAAACTCGTAATTTTTTGGAAGCTTGGCAACCCCTTTCAATGAAAGTGATTCTCGTCAGTCTCTGCTTGGGGCTACTTCAATAGGACACAAAGCATAGCGATAGAACTTGGAACTACATTATTATGCCAAGTTCCAAAGAGCTAGCACAAACCGTGTTTTATTTAGACTTCAAACTACATGTATCCATATAGGAGAAAACAGAGTGAAACCTATATATGAAAACGGTTACTGCAAAGGAACGGTTTAACCTAGAAGAACGAAATTTGGTGAGCCAAGTGGGAATGGTGTACTGATCATTACTTGCAAGTATCATCAAGATTTGGTGAAAAAATGTGTGCTGAGAGTTCCGGAAACTCGTAATTTTTTGGAAGCTTGGCAACCCCTTTCAATGAAAGTGATTCTCCTCAGTCTCTGCTTGGGGCTACTTCAATAGGACACAAACCATACCGATAGAACTTGGAACTACATTATTATGCCAAGTTCCAAAGAGCTAGCACAAACTGTGTTTTATTTAGACTTCCAACTACATGTATCCATATAGGAGAAAACAGAGTGAAACCTATATATGAAAACGGTTACTGCAAAGGAACGGTTTAACCTAGAAGAACGAAATTTGGTGAGCCAAGTGGGAATGGGGTACTGATCATTACCTGCAAGTATCAAAAGATTGGGTGAAAAAATGTTTGCCTAGATTTCCGGAAACTCGTAGTTTTTTGGATCTTGGGAACCCGTTTCAATGTAAGTGATTCTCGTCAGTCTCTGCTTGGGGATACATCAATAGGACACAAACCATAGCGAGAGAACTTGGAACTACATTTTTGTGCCAAGTTTCAAAGAGCTAGCACAAACCGTGTTTGATTTAGAGTTCCAACTACATGTATCCATATAGGAGATAACAGAGTGAAACCTAAACATGAAAATGGTTACTGCAAAAGAAATGTTTAATCTAGAAGAAGAAAATTTGGTGAGACAAGTGGGATTTGTGTACTGGTCATTCAATGGAAGTATCATCAAGATTGGTTGAAAAAATATTTCCTGAGATTTCAGGAAACTCGTAGTTTTTTGGATGCTTGGCAACCCCTTTCATGAAAGTGATTCTCGTAAGTCTCTGCTTGGGGCTACTTCAATAGGACACAAGCCATAGCGATATAACTTGGAACTACATGATTATGCCAAGTTTCAAAGAGCTAGCACAAACCGTGTTTTATTTAGACTTCCAACTACATGTATCCATATAGGAGAAAACAGAGTGAAACCTAAACATGAAAACGGTTACTGCAAAGGAACGGTTTAACCTAGAAGAACGAAATTTGGTGAGCCAAGTGGGATTGGTGTACTGATCATTACCTGCAAGTATCATAAAGATTGGGTGAAAAAATGTTTGCTGAGATTTCAGGGAATTCGAAGTTTTTTGGAAGCTTGGCAACCCCTTTCAATGAAAGTTATTCTCGTTAGTCTCTGCTCGGGGCTAGTTCAATAGGACACAAATCATAGCGATCAAACTTGGAACTACATTATTGTGCCAAGTTTCAAAGAGCTAGCACAAATCGTGTTTGATTTAGAGTTCCAAATACATGTATCCATATAGGAGAAAACAGAAGGAAACCTAAACATGAAAACGGTTACTGCAAAGGAACGGTTTAACCTGGAAGAACGAAATTTGGTGACCCAAGTGGGATTGGTGTTCTGATCATTACCTGCAAGTATCATCAAGATTGGGTAAAAAAAATATTTGCTGAGATTTCAGGAAACTCGTAGTTTTTTGGAAGCTTGGCAACCCGTTTCAATATAAGTGATTCTCGTCAGTCTCTGCTAGGGGATACTTCAATAGGACACAAACCATAGTGAGAGAACTTGGAACTACATTATTGTGCCAAGTTTCAAAGAGCTAGCACAAACCGTTTTGAATTAGAGTTCCAACTACATGTATCCATATAGGAGAAAACAGAGTGAAACCTAAATAAGAAAACGGTTACTGCAAAGCAACGGTATAACCTAGTAGAATGAAATATGGTGTGCCAAGTGGGATTGGTGTACTGATCATTACCTGCAAGTATCAAAAGATTGCGTGAAAAAATATTTGCTGAAATTTCCGGAAACTCCTAGTTTTATGGAAGCTTTATCAACCCCTTTCAATGAAAGTGATTCTCGTCAGTCTCTGCTTGGGGCTACTTCAATAGGACACAAACCATAGCGATAGATCTTGGAACTACATTATTGTACCAAGTTTCAAAGAGCTAGCACAAACCGTGTTTCATATACAGTTCCAACTACATTTATCCATATAGGAGAAAACAGAGTGAAACCTAAACATGAAAAAGGTTATGCAAAGGAACGGTTTAACCTAGAAGAACGAAATTTGGTGAGCCACGTGGGAATGGTGTACTGATCATTACCTGCAAGTATCATCAAGATTGGGTGAAAAAATATGTGCTGAGAGTTCCGGAAACTCGTAGTTTTTTGGAAGCTTGGCATCCCCTTTCAATGAAAGTGATTCTCGTTAGTCTCTGCTCGGGGCTAGTTCAATAGGACAAAAACCATAGCGATAGAACTTGGAACTACATTATTGTGCCAAGTTTCAAAGAGCTACCACAAACCGTGTTTGATTTAGAGTTCCAAATACATGTATCCATATAGGAGAAAACAGAGTGAAACCTAAACATGAAAAAGGTTATGCAAAGGAACGGTTTAACCTAGAAGAACGAAATTTGGTGACCCAAGTGGGATTGGTGTACTGATCTTTAAATGGAATTATCATCAAGATTGGGTGAAAAAATGTTTGCTGAGATTTCAGGAAACTGGTAGTTTTCTGGAAGCTTGGCAACCCATTTCAATGAAAGTGATTCTCGTCAGTCTCTGCTTGGAGCTACTTCAATAGGACACGAACCATAGCGATAGAACTTGGAACTACATTATTTTGCCAAGTTTCAAAGAGCTAGCAAAAACCATGTTTGATTTGGAGTTCCAACTACATGATCCATAGAGGAGAAAACCGAGTGAAACGGAAACATGAAAACGGTTACTGCAAAGGAATGGTTTAACCTAGAAGAACCAAATTTGGTGAGCCAAGTGGGATTGGTGTACTGATCATTACCTGCAAGTATCATCAAGATTGGGTGAAAAAATGTTTGCTGAGATTTCAGGAAAATCGTAGTTTTTTGGAAGCTTGGCAACCCCTTTCAATGAAAGTTATTCTCGTTAGTCTCTGCTCGGGGCTAGTTCAATAGGACACCAATCATAGCGATAGAACTTGGAACTACATTATTGTGCCAGGTTTCAAAGAGATAGCAAAAACTGTGTTTGATTTAGAGTTCCAACTACATGTATCCATATAGGAGAAAACAGAGTGAAACCTAAACATGAAAACGGTTACTGCAAAGGCACGGTTTAAACTAGAAGAACGAAATTTGGTGAGCCAAGTGGGATTGGTGTACTGATCATTACCTGCAAGTATCATCACTATTTGGTGAAAAAATGTTTGCTGAGATTTCAGGAAACTCGTAGCTTTTGGAAGCTTGGCAACCTCTTTCAATGAACGTGATTCTCGTAAGTCTCTGTTTGGGGCTACTTCAATAGGACACAAACCATAGCGATAGAACTTGGAACTACATTATTGTGCCAAGTTTACAATGAGCTAGCACAAATCGTGTTTGATTTAGAGTTCCAACTACATGTATCCATATAGGAGAAAACAGAGTGAAACCTAAATATTTAAACGGTTATTGCAAAGGAACGGTTTAACCTAGAAGAACGAAATTTGTTGAACCAAGTGGGATTGGTGTACTGATCATTACCTGCAAGTATCATCAAGATTGGGTGAAAAAATGTTTGCCTAGATTTCAGGAAACTCGTAGTTTTTTGGATGCTTGGCAACCCCTTTCAATGAAAGAGATTCTCCTCAGTCTCTGCTTGGGTCTACATCAATAGGACACAAACCATAGCGATAGAACTTGGAACTACATTATTGTGCCAAGTTTCAAAGAGCTAGCACAAACCGTGTTTGATTTAGAGTTCCAACTACATGTATCCATGTAGGAGAAAACAGAGTGAAACCTAAATATGAAAACGGTTACTGCAATGGAACGGTATAACCTAGTAGAATGAAATTTGGTGTGCCAAGTGGGATTGGTGTACTGATCATTACCTGCAAGTATCAAAAGATTGGGTGAAAAAATATTTGCTGAAATTTCCGGAAACTCCTAGTTTTATGGAACCTTTCTCAACCCCTTTCAATGAAAGTGATTCTCGTTAGTCTCTGCTTGGGGCTACTTCAATAGGACACAAACCATAGCGATTGATAGTGGAACTACATTATTGTACCAAGTTTCAAAGAGCTAGCACAAACCGTGTGTGATATAGAGTTTTAACTACATGTATCCATACAGGAGAAAACAGAGTGAAACCTAAACTTGAAAACGGTTATGCAAAGGAATGGTTTAACCTAGAAGAACGAAATTTGGTGAGCCAAGTGGGATTGGTGTACTGATCATTACCTGCAAGTATCATCAAGATTGGGTGAAAAAATGTTTGCTGAGATTTCAGATAAAAAGTAGTTTTTTGGAAGCATGGCAACCCCGTTCAATGAAAGTGATTGTCGTCAGTCTGTGCTTGGGGCTACTTCAATAGAACACAAACCATAGCGATAGAACTTGGAACTACATTGTTGTGCCAAGTTTCAAAGAGCTAGCACAAACCGTGTTTGAATTAGAGTTCCAAATACATATATCCATATAGGAGAAAACAGAGTGAAACCTAAACATGAAAACGGTTATGCAACGGAACGGTTTAACCTAGAAGAACGAAATTTGGTGAGCCAAGTGGGATTGGTGTACTGATCATTACCTGCAAGTATCATCAAGATTGGGTGAAAAAATGTTTGCTGAGATTTCAGGAAACTCGTAGTTTCTTGGAAGCTTGGCAACCCCATTCAATGAAAGTCATTCTCGTCATTCTCTGCTTGGGGCTACTTCAATAGGACACAAACCATAGCGATAGAAATTGGAACTACATTATTGTGCCAAGTTTCAAAGTGCTAGCACAAACCGTGTTTGATTTAGAGTTCCAAATACATTTATCCATATAGGAGAAAACAGAGTGAAACCTAAACATGAAAACGGTTATGCAAAGGAACGGTTTAACCTAGAAGAACGAAATTTGGTGAGCCAAGTGAGATTGGTGTACTGATCATTACCTGCAAGTATCATCAAGATTGGGGGAAAAAATGTTTGCTGAGAGTTCCGGAAACTCATAGTTTTTTGGAAGCTTGGCAACCCCTTTCAATGAAAGTGATTCTCGTCAGTCTCTGCTCGGGGCTAGTTCAAGAGGACACAAACCATAGCGATAGAACTTGGAACTACATTATTGTGCCAGGTTTCAAAGAGATAGCACAAACTGTGTTTGATTTAGAGTTCCAACTACATGTATCCATATAGGAGAAAACAGAGTGAAACCTAAACATGAAAACGGTTACTGCAAAGGAACAGTTTAACCTAGAAGAACGAAATTTGGTGAGCCAAGTGGGATTGGTGCACTGATCATTACCTGCAAGTATCAAAGATTAGGTGAAAAAATGTTTGCTGATATTTCCGGAAAATCGTAGTTTCGTGGAAGCTTGGCAACCCCTTTCAATGAACGTGATTCTCGTAAGTCTCTGCTTGGGGCTACTTCAATAGGACACAAACCATAGCGATAGAACTTGGAACTACGTTATTGTGCAAAGTTTACAATGAGCTAGCACAAACCGTGTTTGATTTAGAGTTCCAACTACATGTATCCATATAGGAGAAAACAGATTGAAACCTATACATGAAAATGGTTACTGGAAAAGAACGGTTTAACCTAGAAGAACGAAATTTGGTGAGCCAAGTGGGATTGGTGTACTGATCATTCAATGAAAGTATCATCAAGATTGGGTGAAAAAATGTTTGTTGAGATTTCAGGAAACTCGTAGTTTGTTCGAAGCTTGGGAACCCCTTTCAATGAAAGTTATTCTCGTTAGTCTCTGCTCGTGGACAGTTCAATAGGACACAAATCATAGCGATAAAACTTGGAACTACATTATTGTGCCACGTTTCAAAGAGATAACACAAACCGTGTTTGATTTAGAGTTCCAACTACATGTATCCATATAGGAGAAAAGAGAGTGAAACCTAAACATGAAAACGGTTACTGCAAAGGAACAGTTTAACCTAGAAGAACGAAATTTGTTGAGCCAAGTGGGATTGGTGCACTGATCATTACCTGCAAGTATCAAAGATTAGGTGAAAAAATGTTTGCTGTTATTTCCCGGAAACTCGTAGTTTCGTGAAAGCTTGGCAACCCCTTTCAATGAAAGTGATTCTCCTCAGTCTCTGCTTGTGGCTACTTCAATAGGACACAAACCATATTGATAGAACTTGGTACTACATTATTGTGCCAAGTTTCAAAGAGCTAGCACAAACTGTGTTTGATTTGGAGTTCCAAATACATGTATCCATATAGGAGAAAACAGAGTGAAACCAAAACATGAAAACGGTTACTGCAAAGGAACGGTTTAACCTAGAAGAACGAAATTGGTGAGCCAAGTGATATTGGTGTACTGATATTAAATGGAAGTATCATCAAGATAGGGTGAAAAAATGTTTGCTGAGATTTCTTGAATCACTTAGTTTTTTGGAAGCTTGATAACCCCTTTCAATGAACGTGATTCTCGTCAGTCTCTGCTTGCGGATACCTCAATAAGACACAAACCATAGCCATAGAA